>NC_056743.1:1591842923-1591850423 GCF_019279795.1 Protopterus annectens
CTAAACATTTAAAACTTCCTTAACTCTGTAGGTCTTTTCAACATAATCGATACAATGCACCCAACAGTTTCAGCATTAACTAAACAAGATTAATGTTATAGGAAATATTACAGAATAAAAAAATTAATACTTACTTTAGGTCTCAACCTCTTGGTACAAGAAATCTGGACAAATCATAAAATAATGAGGGGACAAAGGCTCAGAAATAGGGACAGATTTTAAATATTGTTTGTATAAACTTAGAAAGTTGCTAGAATGACAGGATTTGGGTTACCATGCCTTTTCAAAAGGATATGAAGTCTGAAACTCAAAAGGATGTTACTATTTAGTGATGTTAATTGTCAGTGATTTGCCAGGAAACCTCAAACTTTATGAAGAACATACCAAAAATATATAAAAAAAAATGTGGTCATTCTGCGAAAATCTGGACATTTGAGAGGTACAATACTTACCTCAATCTGTCCCAGTTTATTCAATGAAAAGTAAAATCAAAAAATAGGGTGAAGTGTATTATGTCATTTCCTGTTTTATTAATTACCTTGCTTATCCTGCTAGAAACCAGGAACATTAAACCATACTTAATCTCAGTGCTGCAGTAAAAGAAAGAAAGGAGGAAAATTGTTCTTTAATTCCTGCATAAAGGCCAAAGGCCTTTCAGAGTGCACACTCCTCAATGAATATTTATACCCTGAGACTCAACCAGGTATCAAGTTGTTTTCTAAATATCTGCAAAGAAGAAGACTGTCAACTATGTAAAGGAACCCTGTAACAAAGGAACCAAGTAGGCAAGGCAAGGTGAATTCACACTGCACTTTAATAAAAACAAAATTCAGTGGTTTAGCGCGTTCAGCCCTTGTGGGATTTCATCTGAAACAATCACATTGAAAACTGGGCACATACAGTCATATTCTATTACAATTCTAACATCAGAAACATTGTCAAAGAGTATAGTATTTTCTGCCAAGAAGTGCTCTTTCAGCAAATTCGCCAATAATTCTCCAGCATTCAGTACTTCACCTTGAACAGAAATTGGTTCAAAAAAAGATTTAACCATATTACTGATGCATCTAGTGTAATAATTAAATTTCTTAGAAGAAGGGCTACTTACTAAATTATATACAAATGTACTTTTTGCTAATCTCAAAGAGGCACTTAACCTCCTGGAGAGTAAATTGTAGGTCCATTTTAAATCATTTTTCTTGAACCTCTTCCAGAGCCTAAAGTTCTTCCTATTTTTTTCTCAGAATTTAGTATGATCGGTATTCCACCATGGAGGTGTAGTCCCCAGTAAACTGTTAGTTATTGTTTTCTTACATCCAGACAAAATAACTTCATAAATATTTTCTAAGTCCTGACATTTATTTGCAACATTATTTACCTCAGAGGAATTCAAGTCCATAGAATTTATGTGACTAATAATATTTAGATTGAACAGTTTAAGACTTATCAAAAAACTCTTTTCTTGATTAGTACAAAAAGCTTTAGTTATTATATTAAATTAAAAAGCCAAGTGATCTGAATTGCCTTATAGACACAGTTGGTTAATCTCAGAAATTTTATCTGGAATATTTGTAAGTAAGAGATCTAAGATATTGTTTGATCTGGTAGGAAAATCAATCATCTGGTCAAATTGTGTAACATACATAAATCATAAAATTCATCCTCTGACATTGTCGCTGTTGAGTCTTCAGACCATCTTATCCCTAGAATGTTAAAGTCACCTAATATTATCAGGTTTTCATAAGTCATAAACTTGACCAAGGCATTGATATACCAGAGTTGATCAGTGCTTGTTACTGTAGGGCTTTATAACAAACTAACAAGAACAGTGGGAGACCAGAGTCAGCAACTAATACTTCTACAAGAATCGATTCTAAATTATAATCCACTTTCAACACCCTAACATTTAGCTGTTGGGCTGCAAAAATAAGTACCCCTCCTCCTATCCGATTATTTCTCAGGCAGCTAAATGACTGGTATTCAGAAAGCTGTATTCCTTTACGATTCAGTGACTATAACCAAGTCATAAATATTTACTGAACAGACTACATTTAGTTAATTTATTTTATTAATCAAACATGGAGCATTAGCATGGTACACTTTTAGTAACCTGGGGTGTTTGGCATGGTTGTAACTAACCTTAATTTCTGGGTAAAAGCCAAAAAAAAAATTTCATGATATCAACTAATTTCAAACTTAACAATTTACTGCCTAAATAATTTAAATGATACCTATATTGCCCAAATGAACTTGTGCTATTTACAAAATTATCTCAGGAATAAGTAAAATCAATGTCATTTTGAATACATCAGTAATGTAACCATTTACTGAACAGCATTGATTTTGTGAATTGGTAATCCGATAAAGCTAGTGTGGGCAAAATTTCCGAAAAGCAAGCATTGATTTTGTTTTTTTTAAACAGACCTCTGAAATACTCTCAACCATCCTATACATGTGAAATAGAGGGGTCATTGACAGATCATTTATACTTGCATGTATAATTATTGAACCAAAAGTAGATTTTTTCTCTATCAATTTGACAAGCCCTGTGTAAATATCTTGGAGTTTACATCCCCCTACACCAGAAACTGTCACATTATCTCTATCAGTACTAACAAGTGGTCTAATACTTTTCCTAATCACTGAGTTACCTATAACTAATACACCAGCAGAACAGTTCACTGTATCCCACGTATTTACCAAATCAATTCTAAAGTCGCCTCCAACTGCTCTTCTCCTACTATTTATTTAAGGCTGACTCAGACTGACTGGTGTTATCACCATCACTGTTGTCCCTCCTTCTCTTCTTTGTATTAATGTCATCAGCTTTTTCCTGAAAATCTAATTCAGTCTGCAATAAAGATTTTTCTACAAGGTGATACTGTTGTTTAATAAACCTTGAGCCACTGTGTCTACTGTGAGTGGTTTTCTGAATAAAAATACATGATATCACAATGTATCTGTGTTATAACTAGAATTATTTTTCTCCATGAAGGAATTAATACTTGTTTGAGAACCCTCAGAAATCATAAGAACCTATGTGATAGCCTTACTTTGTTCAGAATGAGCTTTGTACCTTAAATCCAGCTTATCACTTATTAAAAATTCACAACAAATCAATCACTTGTGATAAAATATCTTTCCCTAAACCCCCCAGTTCCATAGCTAAGTAAGTCAACTTGACACATTTAACACACTTATTTGTGTCTAAGTCTACTCATTTCTGTGGGGGGGTGTGATGCATGACAACGAACGCACTAGAAAAGTGATTTTTCATCAGTCAGTGACTGCAACCACAAATTAGTTAATCTGCCCATTTAAAACTGAACATGCAAATAACTAAAAAGAAAACCCTGAAGCTCTGCTACACTCCTGTGCCTGTTGCGCATGTTGCTTTTCGATGTGAGCTGCATCTTTGGATCTTCATGTCACGTATGTGCCATACAGATACTCAGCTCGCAGATGCCTGCTGGTGCAGTTACTTAGATAGCAAGTCTAATCTCTGTCTCACAAACACACTCACCCCCCTTTAAAGTAGTAGCAGAGAAAGGAACTTGTTAATGAATAAAATAAAATGCAATGAAACTCTCAGCTATTGCTACTTGCTGGCACATGTGCTTAAATAGCAAGTCTAATTTCTGTTTCACAAACCTCCTCACCTCCCTTTTAAGTAGTAGTAGTAGCAGTGAAAGAAACTTTATAATGAATAAAATGCAATACAATGGGACTCTTAACTATGGATGCTTGCTGGTGCACTTGTTTAAATAGCTAATCTAATCTGGTTAAGTCCAGGATTCAGAGATGTATTTCTGGGCAGTGGACAGGTTGCACCACATATAGAAAATGCACTGCAGTGCAAAAAATAACTAACCAGTGACAGACTGTAGCAGTAGGCAGAAAGCTGAACTTTAAGGAGCTAGATCAGGCAGAAAGGAAATGGCAGAAGTGAATCAGATCAAAGTAACCAAGAGTATATAAAGAAGGGCAAAGGAGTGGTCTCAAGTCTCATTGTATGAACTTGGAAAAATGTGTATGAGAGCTAAAGTTAGGTACCACAAACAATTGTCTGCAGTGGCAGGCTGCCATTGCACAGTACAAAGAAAAAATATTTAGCAGATGTGAAGGACAGGTCAGTGAGTGCCCAGCAAGGAAAACACCTAACTGATTTCATGAAAATGGTGTAAAGGGGAATGCAGGCCATTTGGAAAAGAGATACAACAAGCAGTGAATACAAAACATGAATGCAAAATGGTAAAGTAGGATTGTGGTGAAGTAGGGGCATATTTTTGTGGAGAAAATCCCTCTTTATTGTATATGGAAAGAGAAGGGAAGGCATAATAGGTATGCAGAGGAGGAAAAAAGGGGGATTATAACCATCAGGAGTACACAAGTATGTATGGAGCAATACAGAGGAACATTTGCATACACAAGGGAGAGACATGGGATACCCATAGACAAATACAGGGTATTCAAATGGCTGGGGACAAGGTGATGTACAGGCAGCATGCCAGCTGCTGACTGGCTCAGAAGTACATTATTGGGACCTAGCAGATGGAGGTCTTGGTTCCAGCCACATCTGCCAATAGAGGCCTGATGGTATCATCCAGCTGTTTCAGTGAGTCTGACAACCACTGCATGAGAGGGTGATACATGCTAACTTAGTATGCCATCACGCACTCAACCACTGCCTCTGCCACATGTTCCAGCTCTGACTGAGCCAGAACAGGTGATTGAGGTGGGCTACCAACCTGAGATAGTCCTTAGTCCTTCCCCCTGCAAGGCACTCCCACACCGTCTCACAGACCCAAGCCAGGGTGTCAGCAGGGAGTGGCTGATTGACATGACTGTGTCTCAGACAGGCCATTGTGAACTGCAGGAGTGAGACACAAAGGGAAGGATGCATTGGTGAGAAGGACCTATAGCCAGTACAGTATACAGAATACAGTTGGAGAGATAGGACACCACTATTGTAAGTCATCTGATCTTACACACCATTGTGACTAATATTTATTTATTTAACATTTGTTTACTGGGAAAGTCCAACTGAGACAGAGCCCATTTTCAGTGGAGGCCCAGGGAGAAATGCTCCAGATGCATGTCTTTGGAATGTGTGAGGAAAACGGAGCACCCGGAGGAAACCTATGCAAATGCAGGGAGGACATGCAGACACCACACAGAAGGCACCCAGCTGAGAATTGAACTGGTGAATCTCTTGCTGTGTTGCTGTGTGGCAACGATGCTAACCACTGCCATCCTGCAAATCTGAGTGCAAACAACAGCTCCACATATATGTACAAGCAAACAGAAGTCTGAGTTGGTGCCAATAACCCCATTCAAATATGACAGTACAGTATGAATGCACAATCAGTGGTTGATTAAGTGTATCTTGGACCTCCCCCACACATGCTGTTTTGGACAATGCATAAACACATATGTTCTTATAGATACACCTTCCTGATTGCTTCACATGTACACACATACCAAATTGTAATAAATTATATGTATTCTTTAATAAAACAAAAAATGTTTGTGTTTGTTTCAAACTAGAATGGTCTTGAACATTTTTCCATCAAGAGGTGAAACAAAATTTGCTAACCAATAATAAAAAATGCATACCTCAGAACATTTCAACCACAAAGGACTGTTCAAACTGCTGTCATTATAATGCTCCTGTTCCTGTACCCATCAGTTACAGCTATTTGACTACAGACATCAGATTATAATAAAAAAATACCCAGTTCCAACTTGCTTTACACAAATTCAAACTGGTTCTTCAAAAAGCACTAAAGATTGTTTAACCTGATCATGCCATCATTATCAGTCATTCATAACCACAGAGCCTTCATATCCATCAATTGAAGACCTATCATTGACTGTCTACACCTCAGATGTCTGATTGTGGTAAAATAAATAAATAATATCTCTGGAGACAATACAGCATTTCAAGTTTGTTTCACATAAACAGTAGCTAGAGAGTCATGGAAAATAAGACTATTTGAACTAAGCAAATGACAAAACAGCAAGTTATTTTTATCCACAAAACAGCTTCTCACCATCATACCTAGCAGTTATAACAACTTTGTTATGTATACACCATCTGACTGTGGTTAAAAGTACGTCTCTCAACCTGCAAGAATCAGAGAAGAAGCCAAAACGTAATGAGGGACGATGGCCCAAAATCAGGAATAGTTTATTGAGCTTAAATGCTGAGCTTAAATGCTTAGAAAGTTTTTGCATTAGTATTTGTTTTCTGAAAGACACGAAGTCTGAGATGCAAATGATTGCCATTAGTGACTACAATCCTCAATGATATGTCAGAAAACCACATGAAGAACAAGCCAAACATATGAGGCAAAATCATGGACATTCTTCAAAATCAAGAACAGTTTTAGTTTTGTTTCTCTCAAACAGTAGCCAAAGAGTAAATTATTCCAACTTACGTCATACAAATGCACATTAGTCTTGCAAATCCAGGCTGTTTAAATTGAACAAACAACAAGTAAGTTTCTTTCATCCAAAACAGCCCCTACCCAGTAGTTATAGTCACTTTTTTGCAGTGTACACCTTATCTAACTGTGAAGAAAAATACCTCTCATCTTCTTAGCAAAAGATTGAAGGACAAAGGCAAACTTAATGAGAGACAAAGGCCCAAAATTGGGGAACCTTTTTTGAAATATTGTTCTAATTCATTCAGAAAGTATATGGAATAAGATACACTATACATTTTATGAAGAATAAGAAGTATGAAACTAATGCTTGGCATTACTGATAGACTGTAATCCTTTGTGATTTACCAGAAAGTCAAACAAATTTGAAACAAACTCAGAGACACTTGAAGCCAAGCGTAACAGTGTTCTCTGAAAAGCAAGTGACTCAGTGGGGAACCTGTGATCAAGATGTTTCACTAGTTGCTGTTCAGGCAGAATTTTGCAGCAGCACTCAGCAGGAAGAATACTTGCCGTTTGTATTGTAGCATCCCTGAATAAAGCCTACATTTTTGAGAATCTGCAGTTTATTATTCTGCATCAAATTACATTTATCTGGCAGAAGTCTGTCAGGCATAGAGATATACCTAGTAATAATACATGTTCTGCAAGGAATGTATTGCCTTGTAAACTCTACCCGTATTAGCCGTGCCATTATTTTGCTGAGAATGGCCTCATACTGAACAATGGCAGGTAATTGCAGGGAAAATTAACTAAAGGTAAAATAGCTTTTCAATTCAGCTAGGTCATTTTAGCTTCTTCAGTGTTGAATTTGTGCAAAGTGGACATGAATGTCATGTCCTACTGAACCTCTTGTAATACTGTGGACTTTGACTGTGTTAAGCTACTTTTTCCATATTTAGCAGTATAATGTATTTTATAGGAATAATATGTTGGTATTATAGTGAGATTGATTAGAGACTGGTCTGGCTTGATCTTGAGGTCAAAGCTGTTTTGTTAGTGACAGGGTCACAGTCCTTGTGCTTCTTATGTACATGTTTGTCCCCCACATAGT
>NC_056743.1:1591852923-1591865423 GCF_019279795.1 Protopterus annectens
GGAACAGTGTGAGGCATGGGCTGGGAATCTGAAGGAACAGGTATCATACTGTGAGGCATGGATAGGGAATCTGAAGGAACAGGTATTATACTGTGAGGCATGGGCAGGGAATCTGAAGGAACAGGTATTATACTGTGAGGCATGAGCAGGGAATCTGAAGGAACAGGTATTATACTGTGAGGCATGAGCAGGGAATCTGAAGGAACAGGTGTCATAGTGTGAGGCATGGTCAGGGAATCTGAAGGAACAGGTATACAGTGAGACATGGGCAGGGATTCTGAAGGAACAGGTATCATAGTGTGAAGCATAGACATGGAATCTGAAGGAACAGGTATCATACTGTGAGGCTTTGTCAGGGAATCTGAAGGAACAGTGTGAGGCATGGGCTGGGAATCTGAAGGAACAGGTATCATAGTGTGAGGCATGGATAGGGAATCTGAAGGAACAGGTATCATACTGTGAGGCATGGGCTGGGAACCTGAAGGAACAGGTATCATACTGTGAGGCATGGACAGGGAATCTGAAGGAACAGGTATTATACTGTGAGGCATGGGCAGGGAATCTGAAGGAACAGGTATCATACTGTGAGGCATGGGCTGGGAATCTGAAGGAACAGGTATCATAGTGTGAGGCATGGATAGGGAATCTGAAGGAACAGGTATTATACTGTGAGGCATGGGCAGGGAATCTGAAGGAACAGGTATTATACTGTGAGGCATGAGCAGGGAATCTGAAGGAACAGGTGTCATAGTGTGAGGCATGGTCAGGGAATCTGAAGGAACAGGTATACAGTGAGACATGGGCAGGGATTCTGAAGGAACAGGTATCATAGTGTGAAGCATAGACATGGAATCTGAAGGAACAGGTATCATACTGTGAGGCTTTGTCAGGGAATCTGAAGGAACAGTGTGAGGCATGGGCTGGGAATCTGAAGGAACAGGTATCATAGTGTGAGGCATGGATAGGGAATCTGAAGGAACAGGTATTATACTGTGAGGCATGGGCAGGGAATCTGAAGGAACAGGTATTATACTGTGAGGCATGAGCAGGGAATCTGAAGGAACAGGTATCATACTGTGAGGCATGAGCAGGGAATCTGAAATTACAGGTATTATACTGTGAGGCATGGACAGGGAAGCTGAAGGAACAGGTATCATAGTGTGAGGCATGGGCAGGGAATCTGAAGGAACAGGTGTCATAGTGTGAGGCATGGATAGGGAATCTGAAGGAACAGGTATCATAGTGTGAGGCATGGGCAGGGAATCTGAAGGAACAGGTATCATACTGTGAGGCATGAGCAGGGAATCTGAAGGAACCGGTATCATACTGTGAGGCATGAGCAGGGAATCTGAAATTACAGGTATTATACTGTGAGGCATGGACAGGGAAGCTGAAGGAACAGGTATTATACTGTGAGGCATAGGCTGGGAATGTGAAGGAACAGGTGTCATACTGTGAGGCATGGGCAGGGAAGCTGAAGGAACAGGTATCATACTGTGAGGCATAGACAGGGAATCTGAGAGTGGCAGGCACCACACGTCTCACATGAAGACCAGGTTAATGCCTTTACTGCAATTACACAATGATTATGTTCAGACTGGCATTACAGAACATGCATTGGCCAATGCCTAAGTGCAGCAGACTGCAAGCATTGAGTGACTGCAAATGATAAACACGCATCCACTTTTCAATTACATGTATTCCCCAGAGCAGTATGGCTTAATACAGACTGTGACACTGATATTTCATGTATTGTTCATTTTCAGGACAAACACTACTAGACTGACAACTGTAGAGGCTGTATCAGGACAACATGATGTGGTCAGCACTTGAGTAAGGTCTGACAATGAGACCAGCACCTTGATCGAGTGATGGTCTCCAGACACATTGACATTACCTGTCTCCCTCTTGGATGGTCCTGCACCCATTGTATATTGTGACGCTGTGGTCTCCCCTTTCACCTACAGGCATACATGATGCACAGCAATGGGGTTGCTTTGCTTGTCAAGTGAGGGGATCCCATAACCAACAGCACTACCACTGCTACCACTGAGCCTATGGTGACAGACCAGTGTTGCCATATGTGATACATAGATGAACACTGCATGGCAGACTATCAGTGGTGCAAGGATCAAACCATAGATATGTGAGTAGCCCTAAGCATGAATTAAGAGATGAGAATGGCTGTAATCCAAGCACAGGCAGAAGCTATTTATGGTTCCCACCACTGCCAATAACTGGAGTTATACAGTCTGTCGTAGCACACATTGTATCCATGGCCATCTTCATTCAATTAACCAGTGCAATCATTGGCCTATAACACAGTGCTGCCCAAAGTCGGGGTAGGTATCCATAGCCACCTCCACACAGATGTCAGCCAATCCCACATCAGTGGTCCATATCCTAGTATTTTCCATGGTCAAAAGTGTGTGTGTGTGTGTGTGTGTGTGTGTGTGTGTGTGTGTGTGTGTGTGTGTGTGTGTGTGCTTGCCTGTGGTGGTCACATAGGGTTGTAGACAACACAGTCATCACTTGCCTTGTTTGGGAATCAGCATACCCCACCCCATTGGGGATGACAATGCCACAAAGCCACCTGGGCTGTGTTGCTCTCATATGCATGCCTTATAAAGGTCCTATTATACCAGTTCTGCCATGTCTGTGTCCCACAAGCTATCTAGGCTACCTCAGTCCATCCATTATACAATCCCCACTATATGGCACCTGACATCTCTCCATGACCTACTCTCACAGTCCTCCCCTGCAGTAACCCTAGTAACTCCCCTTCCCAGTCCACAGAGGCAGTCATCTATGATACTGATGGCCCATCTTACTCATAACCCATGTCTCCATTTCTATTGACTGCATCCTTACTCCTCCTGAGAGCTGTTAGACATCTGTACAAATTATGGTGGCTGCCTAGCATACCCTGTACAACACACTATATACACATCATATTGTTCTGTATGACACTGTACTGCCTCTGTGTACATATCAGGGCACATAGTGCTGGACTAACCATTGCTATTTGGTCTGCACTACCATATATATATTGTGTGCATGGAGACATCTGGGAAGTGCTCTGTGGCCACAGAATGGTGACTCTCTTTTGATGTCTTTGCTGGGGGATGATGGGTTTCTGGTTGCAATGGGTCCTGCTTTTGCAGATGTGGCAATGATGGGTGGGCTGTTTGCTTCCTGATGATCATATTAATATTATTATTTATTTGTTTATTTATTGCTTATGGTTTATCTTTATTCGAGATAACTTGATGCGGCACCTGGGCTTCTATTCTAAGTTTACCTCTGCTCGATCCATCAACTTAGTCCAGGTTGTCTGCTATTTGTACACACCCCTAGACTGTGGGTTGCTGACCCCTCTTGCCAAGGTTGGTTCTGGTAACGAGAGCAGAGTGGAGCCAAATTGCCACCACTGCTGCCCATGGCTTGTACATCTCATCCCTAATCCCTACCTTTCAGTGGTGACATCTGGTTTAGGCTGGGTGGGAATAAAGCATGGCTCAGGAAGCATACTCACCCTGGACCCAGGGAAGATACACCTCCAGGCCAACCCACCCTTCCAGTCCAGTAGTCCCTTCACATAATGGATTCTGCCAGGGCTATAAGAAACCCACCTATCATCACTGCAGTCCCTCCACCTTCCAAGAGAGGCACATGTATCCATCCCTGCCTGCGGTATTATGAGCCTGAAATGGCAATTCAACTCAGGTCAATAGGCTGTAGTCAGGACTTTATCCCTCTACACCACTGGCAAGTCTCTGATGATCATGTTGTGAAACATGCTTTTTGTTAAAAAACAGCTGGGAGGATTGTACTGGAGTGACCCTCCAAATGTGTTGAGGCAGGTGAAATGTTTTCTCAGTAGTCTGAAACATGCTCTGTCATATTCCTGGTCTGGGTATGGGTGGTGTTTTACTGATGTTTGGCCATTCTTTGCAGGTTACATACAGGAGTCATCAATCGGGGCTCCAGCAGAAATCCTGTATTGCACACAACACAGTAGGGATATATGAAGGGGAGGGGGTTAGGCATGTGCTGGGTTGCCTGCACTTATCTGCTAGGTAGCATTGTGGTTGTCAGTATACAGGAAGTGGTGACACAAGATGATTTGGGTGCTGCATGTGAGAATCATGGACACTGCCATGGTGCTTTGTAGATACATGTGTTATGAGCCTTGTGTGTTGCACACTACCTAGCTGTTTATGGAATAGTAGCACTTCCTGTTGATGTAATGTTGTCCATGGACACTGGGTGGGGCCCTGATTGCCAAATGAGTACATGGTAGTGTCTCTTTCCCCTGCTGTACTGGAGATGTGTGTTCTTCCACATGTGGCAGCAATTTATTGAAGATTGTCTTTAGTATTCTACAGACCGATGTCTATGTGATGCCAAATGTGTCCCCAGTTTACCTCTGGAAGGTCCCTATAGATAGAGTGGTGAGAGCTACACATGCCTTGATAACCTTTGGCATAGGAAGTCCTTGCATTCCCCCATTTCCTGTTTGTGGGCCATACAGGTTAATCAATGCCTATATAATATCTCTATCTTATATCTGTTGATTTGTTAACTGAGGCAATATAGCTCTTTAGCAATACTATTTTTTGGCGTATATGGCTGTGCAATGCCCCTGGGTGACCACTAACTGTACTAAACAAATGATGCTGAAGAATAGCCTGAGCTACTCCTGGCATTTTTGCTTCTGCAGTGCTACAGCATTCACTGTGCTTTGTATTTTATAGCCTTTTGCAAGCACCAGCACTATTTCATGTTTGACTATGAAGTGCGACTTGCCTTTTCTGTTCTTCATTTGCATGTCATTATGTGCTCACTAAATTATGTCTCTTCATTTTTATGTCATTTTGCAGTCATTGGCATACCTCCTGTTCTGCTCTTTTTCATCTGTTGTGCTAGAGCACTAAGTGATTTTGAGAGTCACATTATAGTTGCACATTCTAGATTTTGGAACAAGAGTCCTCTGTATACTTTCCAGTTTTACTGCGAATACTAGCAAATATCAAATTTCCTGGCGGACATAGTAAATAATTTTTGGATTATCTGTGGGAGGTTTGATATACTGTATTGAATAGATGCACATTGTGTATTCATGAGGTGTTAGTATATTTTTCTCCTAGACTGTATTGAAATTTTTCAGGCATTTGCATGTCATTTCCCATAGAAGTCTTCTTGACTATTTTACTCTTGTCCATTAGGTTTTACTTCATTCCGTTGCTGCCAAGCTACCACATAACTAAATCTTAGCTTAATAAAGGCCTTTTTTATCCTGTCTACCACATCTTCTCTCAGCAGGGTGCTGCACCTTTCTCTCTAGCCCTTAAGAATGGCAGTTAATAACTCCTCTTTCCTTACTGTGAATTCAGACAAACACATGTAGTCTTAGTGTCCTGTTGTTTATTCAGTCTAGGCATCACCTGGGATCCACTTCAAGGTTACTTAATTGAAATATTAAGAATTTCTAAGGTAAGCAATTAATCTGGGGCATGTTCACATCGCCTTTGTTTTCTATTACTTTGGTGAACCAGTTGAGGAAATGCAGTAGATTTGTTTGACGTGGTTTGCTCTCTGTAAGTCTTTGTTACCCTGGATCTTGTGTCCCACTGGTCTTTATCATAAAACAAAAACCAAACTGCAGAGAGCAAACAAAAAGGCAATGTGGTATACCAGACCTTTCAAATTTATTGTTAGCGCTTTTGGGCGTAACAATGTACGACCTTCTTTAGACAAAAAACGTAAAAGAAAAAACGTTCTTGGTTTAAATAAACCACCAGCAGTGACATCATCAGATCATCAATTCATAATTAAAGAAACATTACACATAACTAAAACATGATATGTATATATATATATATATATATATATATATATATATATATATATATATATATATATATTGTTATGTTTATATAAATAAACACCCTCTCTAAAACAAATTAAAATACATTTATATACAGTATGAAAATTTTAAACCTGTCTCCAAGACAAGGTAAGAAAGTGAGTTCTTAACAAGTTAACGTCTTTCTAAAGATTTTAATCTTAATAAACATTTTAAGGAACATGACTCATTTAAACCTGGGTACATATAAGCACTGGTTAGGACTTGCCACAGTAATTCTCTTTGCTCAAATAATAATTGCCATGGCCCACTTCTAATGCTTTCTTTAACCTGCTCTATCATAAGAAATAAGAAGGAATGCCAACTAAAGGTTGTGAAATATAAAAAACTTCAGCGTGACCAGAGGGACTATAATAATGGTACAGCCTCCCACCCCCCTCTTTAGTTGGTGCCACAGTCAATCATTCACTTGTTGAATCTGATTCGCTGAATAACTTAGAAAGGGATTCCAGTCAAGTATCCACCCCTTGCGGCCTAGTAGCTGACACTTAGGCACTGAATACACCAGAATCTGCAACTGCTCCTTCTCCCAGATGCAGTCAACACATTTTAAACCAACAAGGGACTAATTCTCCTGATTCCTACACTTCGGATTTTCAGAACCGCCAGAATGTGAACAATTTGAGATTGGGCGGCTCCAACAACACTTCTCGTTGCAACAAGAAGAACAGACGCCGGAGATGATATCTGTGCCTTTACTAAGTTCTACTGCTACTGGTGGTGATGCACTCCACCCTCAAATTCTTTTAAACCAAACAGGTGACTTTAAAATCTATAATTTCACTGAGTTTGATGTACCTAATGAAGTTATAGACATTTTAGCTATGGGACTGTCGCCAAAGCATATGAGCCTTGCTAATACCTTGTTAGACTTAAAGCTGTTTGTTTGTAAATTGAATTTAAGCATATTATTAGGTAATACCATTAATCCTATTGCTAACCATCATATTTCTAGTATATTCAACCCCCCCTTCACAACTCACTGTTGTTGTTTGAAAAGCTGTGTGAACTTGACTTGAGGAATGTTATGCAGGGGCAACCTTACAACAATAGAGTCTTTAAGAATACTATGTTAGAGAACCAGCTGAAGGCTCTTGATTTTTTGAGAAATTTTAATATTAAGACTCTCAAACCAGATAAAGGTGGTGGCATGGTGTTAATGACTGAAGATGATTATTCTAATAGAATGTTAAATATCTTGAGCTCTGAAAATTATGAAAAAGCATCCGTTAACCAACTTCATGGAGCTTATCAATGTATTAGGGCATTATTAAATGACCTATTTATTGACTGTATGGTAGATATAGATGCATATAACTACTGGACTATACCATCTCCAGTTACACCCACCATATTTGGGCTCCCTAAGTTACATAAGAACTTAAATAATCCACCAATTTGCCTATTGTTGATGGTCGTAATAGTATCATGTATGGATGTTCTAAAATAGTTGATGCTAAATTGAATAAACACCTTAAGGGTCAGTCACAAATTTGTTGTGACTCGTGGGATTTCCTTAAATCATCAATGACCTGGACTTCAATGCTGAATACAACTTTCTAACTGTAGATGTCCAGGATCTATATATGGTTATCCCACAAACATTAGGAATTATGTGGACCCAAGAATTCTTACATAAGTTAGGTGTTGCAGGTGAGGAGATAAACCTGATTGAATATCTGCTAGATATTATTCTGACTAATAATTACATCTTTTTTTGGGTGTGATATATACCTTCAAAAATCAAGGATAGATATGGGTACCCCCTGTGGGGGGAGCTTGGCTAACTGTGTCATGGCATACTGGGAAAATGAAATGTTATTTTGCCATGACTATTTTAAACAGCATGTTGTATGGTATATACACTATTTAGATGATATATTTGTTGTGTTTAATGGTGATGAAACTCATGCTTCTGAATTTGTTCAGATACTGTCAGAGATGACTAGTTTTTTGAAATTCACATTTGAATTTAATAGTACTGTTGTCTGCAAGGAGGAAGTAAGGATAGCTGTGAAGAGGATGAAGAATGGAAAGGCTGTTTGTCCAGATGACATACCTGTGGGAGCATGGAGGTGTTTAAGTGAAATGGCAGTGGAGTTTTTAACTAGATTGTTTAATGAAATCTTGGAAAGTGTGAGGATGCCTGAGGAATGGAGAAAAAGTGTTTTGGTACTGATTTTTAAGAATAAGGGTGATGTGCAGAGCTGTAGTAACTACAGAGGGATTAAATTGATCAGTCACAGCATTAAGTTATGGGAAAGAGAAGTGGAAGCTAGGTTAAGAAGGGACGTGATGATTAGTGATCAGCAGTATGGTTTCATGCCAGGAAAGAGCACTACAGATGTGATGTTTGCTCTGAGAGTGTTAATGGAGACGTACATAGAAGGTCAGAAGGAATTGCATTGTGTCTTTGTGGACTTAGAGAAAGCATATGACAGGGTGCCTAAAGAGGAGTTGTGGTATTGTATGAGGAAGTCAGGAGTGTCAGAGAAGTATGTAAGAGTGGTACAGGATATGTACAAGGGTAGTGTGACAGTGGTGAGGTCTGCAGTGGGAGTGATGGATGCGTTTAAGGTGGAGGTGGGATTACATCAAGGATCAGCTCTGAGCCCTTTCTTATTTGCAATGGTGATGGACAGGTTGACAGACGAGATCAGAGAGGAGTCCTCGTGGACTATGATGTTTGCAGATGACATTGTGATCTGTAGTGAGAGTAAGGAACAGGTGGAGGAGACCCTGGAGAGGTGGAGATATGCTCTAGAGAGAAGAGGAATGAAGGTCAGCAGGACTAAGACAAAATATATGTGTGAATGAGAGGGAGGATGGAGGAATGGTGAGGATGCAGGGAGTAGAGGTGGCAAAGGTGGATAAGTTTAAATACTTGCGATCAACAGTTCAGAGTAATGGTGAGTGTGGAAGAGAGGTGAAGAAGAGAGTACATGCAGGATGGAATGGGTGGAGAAGAGTGTCATGAGTGATTTGTGACAGACAAGTACCAGTAAGAGTGAAAGGGACGGTCTACAAGAGGGTAGTGAGGCCAGCTATGTTATATGGGTTGGAGACAGTGGCACTGACAAAAAGGCAGGAGTCAGAGCTGGATGTGGCAGAGTTAAAGATGTTAAGATTTGCACTGGGTGTGACGAGGGTGGACAGGATTAGGAATAAGTATATTAGAGGGTCAGCCCAGGTAGGAAGGTTTGGAGACAAAGCCAGAGAGGCAAGATTACATTGGTTTGGACATGTGCTGAGGAGGGATACAGAGTATATTGGGAAAAAGATGCTAAGGATGAAGCTGCCAGGTAACAGGAAAAGAAGAAGGCCTAAGTTAAGGTTTATGGATGTGATGAGAGAGGACATGCAGGTGGCTGGTGTGACAGAGCAAGATGCAGAGGACAGGAAGAAATGGAAACAGATTATCCGCTGTGGCGACCCCTAATGGGAGCAGCCGAAAGAAGAAGAAGACATTTGAATTTAATAGTGAATTTATAGCATTTTTGGATGTGTTATTAACTAAAGACAGGGTTATCAGTGTTACACTGCAAGAATATATCACAACCCTACATACTCAAATTCTTTTTTACATTTTGAAAGTACTCATCCATACTACTAAAAATGGTGTGTTGTAAAGGGACAACTTGTATGGGCAGCCCGTACGACCACACTAGACCAAGATTTTTCAGATGAATGTCTTTTGCTTAAAGAAATGTTCCTAGCTTGTGGATACCCATTAAAATTAATTGATGAATTGATATCTGAGGTTACCCACAAGCGTATATCAGGTTGGTTTAGACCTATATTGTGCAGTCTTACACAAGCAGAAGAGGAAGGGCTAGATAATTTAACATTACCTAACAGTGTTCAAACTGATAAAAATGATAGGTTCATAGGCTAGTACTAAGCTAACTGCTGTTTTGGGCCATTTGAAGCCTAGCCAATTACCCCATGTGAGAATCAAACGCTGCACCTTGTGTCTCTAAGGTAAGCACCTTAACCATTATGTCATCCTCCCACCCCAAAGTTTGGGATCGACAGTTTTGGACTCAGATACCTACTAACCAAAGGCTAAAGTCTTACCACTAGACCAAAGAGTGTCAACTTTACATTAACTTCCTGTACTTCATTTTCACTTGATGCAAAACAAATAGCGAATATTTTATGTAACAATTGGGCTTTGCTTATTGATGATGCCTAAATTAGAGAGAAAGTCCCAGAAGCACCTAAAATAATTTATAAAAGAGGCTTTAATCTTAAAAATTTTATTGAGAGAGACTTATATAGTAATCATAGAACTGGAGGTATGTTAAAATGTGGATGTTGCAATTATTACTAGTTTATTAAAACTTCAACCAGGTTTACAATAAGAAATTTTACATATTCCATTAGTGGCAGATATAATTGCAACAGCCCAGGAGTTGTTTATTTACCTGAGTGCCAAAGCTGTCCATGGCTTTATATAGGAAAAAACGAAAGACAATTGAAGCAACAAATTTATGAACATCAGTACATACATACATACATAAGCAAGATTGTAATAATGCACTAGCAAAACATGCAATTGAATTTCCTGGGCATTCCTTCTTATTTCTTGTGATAGAGCAGGTTAAATAAAGCATCGGAGATGGGCCATGGCAATTATTATTTGAGCAAAGAGAATTATAGTGGAAAGTCCTAACCAATGCTTATATGTACCCAGGTTTAAATGTCATGTTCCTTAAAATGTTTATTAAGATTAAAATCTTTACAAAGACGTTAACTTGTTAAGAACTCACTTTTTTACCTTGTCTAGGAGTCTAGGAGACAGGTTTAAGATTTTCATACTGTATATAAATGTATTTTTATATGTTTTAGAGGGATTCCGGCGTGTACCTCACAAGACATTTCCCTGCGAGCTACATCGCCGAAACCAAATGGCTGCAGCAGCACTTTGCCGTAGTGCAATTTGGCTGAAAAGCATAGCCGCTGCAGCTGTAATCTATGAACGGGCAGATACAGCCGTACAGGATGTGTAACGCATGCCTTCGTCTCATTCAAGGAATGCATTTATTCAATTATTCACTCATTTTGTTGTCAGTCTGTACTAATAAAAAATGGGATGCATTGAAAATCATATTTCAGGACAAAGGAGAGGCATTTGTATGCATGTATTTTAGAAGAATGCCTTTCCATTTAAGCAGTACAAACAGTGCTTCCTGAATCACATCAGTTCCATGACATAGATCATTAAAGCCCTAAATGTGGCCCATACATCTCAGGACAGACTAGTAACCTAGGTACTGGTGGAACCAGCTTGGACGGGAAGTGGTAGTAGGAATGACCAGTTGATATAGGCTTATTCATCATGGAAAGAAGGAGGCAACCCTACCTGCTGCACTGCTGCTCTCTAGGAGAAGTTCAGAGTCACAGCAGGCAGTAAACAGGGCCATAGACTCGTGTGTGTGTGTGTGTGTGTGTGTGTGTGTGTGTGTGTGTGTGTGTGTGTGTGTGTGTGTGTGTGTGTGTGTGTGTGTGTGTGTGTGTTTCCACCAAGCAGCACATTTACACTGTAGCAGGGATTTATGCGTGTACAGTAGCATGCATGCATCACACATTATAATGTGTTGAAGCTACAGCTGCACTCATAACCCTCCTGGCTGCTTGGAGAAGGGCCGTTTACAACCAGGTCTTGCTCATAAAGGATGAAATGAACCAGACAAATCACAACATGCCTGGTAGCTGGCAGGCAACAGGGAGAAAAGAGTTAAAAAAAAAAACATGTATGTATGCTAACTGGAGATAGCAATCACTTTTGGAGGTTGCTACTACATAAGATAAAATATCTTTTCCCTCAGACTTTAGCATCCTTGGAGTTGATTACTATTAAATCCCGAACGGGAGCAGCAGAGTCCCCTTCATGATTATTGTTACAGCCTTTGGCCTCCACAAATGCTTCATCATCATAAAAAAATGCAAACTGTATCAAATTGTTGATGTTCTATATACACATTTTAAAATATTGGCTATTTTACTATATGCTTGGTTTTCAGGATTCATGATTTTGTAATGGTGAGGTTTTGTTTGACCTTTTGAAGCCTGAGGAATTCATAGGAATTCATATGAAACAAAGCAGTGTTGACGCCTGTCACTATTCATGTAACCTATCCATAAATGTACCCTTCCTTTAACACTATAAGAATACAAGTTGCTATGACTTAATAGAGAGCACAGGAAAACAATTCATGCCTTGTTAAATAGTACACAATCTATCTATTTTGGCCTCTAGGTTCTTACCAAGGTTGCATGCTAGGAGGCCATTGAGAAACTCAGATACACCACCCGTTACTGGTGGAAGAGTAACAATGCTCATTAAATAGAATTTCTCTACATATCCCTGGTGAAAATGTACAATCACCCATCCAGTCATCCAGACTGGTTTTAATGGTTGCTAGGGAAGTACTCTGCTTAAAGGCAGCCTATTCCAGAAATGGTACTGGCGATGGGGTTACATTGGATTAGGTATCTGCCCCATCATCTGATGTTGTTCATATGGTAGCATAGATTTAGGTCTGTAGAGTGGGTGTTTGCTTACCAC